>NC_068957.1:0-2500 GCF_026419915.1 Harpia harpyja
CACACCCTAACCTAACCCTAACCCTAACCCTAACCCTAACCCTAACCCTAACCCTAACCCGAACCTAACCCTAACCCTAAACCCTAACCCTCCTAACCCTAACCCTAACCCTAACCCTAACCCTAACCCTAACCCTAACCCTAACCCTAACCCTAACCCTAACCCTAACCCTAACCCTAACCCTAACCCTAACCCTAACCCTAACCCTAACCCTAACCCCTAACCCTAACCCTAACCCTAACCCTAACCCTAACCCTAACCCTAACCCTAACCCTAACCCTAACCCTAACCCTAACCCTAACCCTAACCCTAACCCTAACCCTAACCCTAACCCTAACCCTAACCCTAACCCTAACCCTAACCCTAACCCTAACCCTAACCCTAACCCTAACCCTAACCCTAACCCTAACCCTAACCCTAACCCTAACCCTAACCCTAACCCTAACCCTAACCCTAACCCGAACCCTAACCCTAACCCTAACCCTAACCCTAACCCTAACCTACTAACCCTAACCCTAACCCTAACCCTAACCCTAACCCTAACCCTAACCCTAACCCTAACCCTAACCCTAACCCTAACCCTAACCCTAACCCTAACCCTA
Organism: Harpia harpyja; assembly: GCF_026419915.1. Classification (NCBI taxonomy): domain Eukaryota; kingdom Metazoa; phylum Chordata; class Aves; order Accipitriformes; family Accipitridae; genus Harpia; species Harpia harpyja. The sequence continues at coordinate 603 of NC_068957.1, forward strand.
ACCCTAACCCTAACCCTAACCCTACCCTAACCCTAACCCTAACCCTAACCCTAACCCTAACCCTAACCCTAACCCTAACCCTAACCCTAACCCTAACCCTAAACCCTAACCCTAACCTAACCCTAACCCTAACCCTAACCCTAACCCTAACCCTAACCCTAACCTAACCCTAACCCTAACCCTAACCCTAACCCTAACCCTAACCCTAACCCTAACCCTAACCCTAACCCTAACCCTAACCCTAACCCTAACCCTAACCCTAACCCTAACCCTAACCCTAACCCTAACCCTAACCCTAACCCTAACCCTAACCCTAACCCTAACCCTAACCCTAACCCTAACCCTAACCCTAACCCTAACCCTAACCCTAACCCTAACCCTAACCCTAACCCTAACCCTAACCCTAACCCGAACCCTAACCCTAACCCTAACCCTAACCCTAACCCTAACCCGAACCCTAACCCTAACCCTAACCCTAACCCTAACCAACCCTAACCCTAACCCTAACCCTAACCCTAACCCTAACCCTAACCCTAACCCTAACCCTAACCCTAACCCTAACCCTAACCCTAACCCTAACCCTAACCCTAACCCTAACCCTAACCCTAACCCTAACCCTAACCCTAACCCTAACCCTAACCCTAACCCTAACCCTAACCCTAACCCTAACCCTAACCCTAACCCTAACCCTAACCCTAACCCTAACCCTAACCCCTAACCCTAACCCTAACCCTAACCCTAACCCTAACCCTAACCCTAACCCTAACCCTAACCCTAACCCTAACCCTAACCCTAACCCTAACCCTAACCCTAACCCTAACCCTAACCCTAACCCTAACCCTAACCCTAACCCTAACCCTAACCCTAACCCTAACCCTAACCCTAACCCTAACCCTAACCCTAACCCTAACCCTAACCCTAACCCTAACCCTAACCCTAACCCTAACCCTAACCCTAACCCTAACCCTAACCCTAACCCTAACCCTAACCCTAACCCTAACCCTAACCCTAACCCTACCCTAACCCTAACCCTAACCCTAACCCTAACCCTAACCCTAACCCTAACCCTAACCCTAACCCTAACCCTAACCCTAACCCTAACCCTAACCCTAACCCTAACCCTAACCCTAACCCTAACCCTAACCCTAACCCTAACCCTAACCCTAACCCTAACCCTAACCCTAACCCTAACCCTAACCCTAACCCTAACCCTAACCCTAACCCTAACCCTAACCCTAACCCTAACCCTAACCCTAACCCTAACCCTAACCCTAACCCTAACCCTAACCCTAACCCTAACCCTAACCCTAACCCTAACCCTAACCCTAACCCTAACCCTAACCCTAACCCTAACCCTAACCCTAACCCTAACCCTAACCCTAACCCTAACCCTAACCCTAACCTAACCCTAACCCTAACCCTAACCCTAACCCTAACCCTAACCCTAACCCTAACCCTAACCCTAACCCTAACCCTAACCCTAACCCTAACCCTAACCCTAACCCGAACCCTAACCCTAACCCTAACCCTAACCCTAACCCTAACCCTAACCCTAACCCTAACCTACCCTAACCCTAACCCCTAACCCTAACCCTAACCCTAACCCTAACCCTAACCCTAACCCTAACCCTAACCCTAACCCTAACCCTAACCCTAACCCTAACCCTAACCCTAACCCTAACCCTAACCCTAACCCTAACCCTAACCCTAACCCTAACCCTAACCCTAACCCTAACCCTAACCCTAACCCTAACCCTAACCCTAACCCTAACCCTAACCCTAACCCTAACCCTAACCCTAACCCTAACCCTAACCCTAACCCTAACCCTAACCCTAACCCTAACCCTAACCCTAACCCTAACCCTAACCCTAACCCTAACCCTAACCCTAACCCTAAC